>NC_057412.1:13110088-13118032 GCF_019320065.1 Cervus canadensis
TGTGTATGGTGTTAGAAAGTGTTCTAGTTTCATTCTTTTGCAAGTGTTTGACCAGTTTTCCCAGCACCACTTGTTAAAGAGGTTGTCTTTTTTCCATTGTATATCCTTGCCTCCTTTGTCAAAGATAAGGTGTCCATAGGTTCGTGGATTTATCTCTGGGCTTTCTATTCTGTTCCATTGGTCTATATTTCTGTCTTTGTGCCAGTACCACACTGTCTTGATGACTGTGGCTTTGTAGTAGAGTCTGAAGTCAGGCAGGTTGATTCCTCCAGTTCCATTCTTCTTTCTCAAGATTACTTTGGCTATTCGAGGTTTTTTTGTATTTCCATACAAATTGTGAAATTATTTGTTCTAGTTCTGTGAAAAATACTGTTGGTAGCTTGATAGGGATTGCACTGAATCTATAGGTTGCTTTGGGTAGATAGCCATTTTGACAATATTGATTCTTCCAATCCATGAACACGGTATGTTTCTCCATCTGTTTGTGTCCTCTTTGATTTCTTTCATCAGTGTTTTATAGTTTTCTATGTATAGGTCTTTTGTTTCTTTAGGTAGATATACTCCTAAGTATTTAATTCTTTTTGTTGCAATGGTGAATGGTATTGTTTCCTTAATTTCTCTTTCTGTTTTTTCATTGTTAGTATATAGGAATGCAAGGGATTTCTGTGTGTTAATTTTTTATCCTGCAACTTACTATATTCATTGATTAGCTCTAGTAATTTTCTGGTAGAGTCTTTAGGTTTTCTATGTAGAGGATCATGTCATCTGCAAACAGTGAGAGTTTCACTTCTTCTTTTCCTATGTGGATTCCTTTTACTTCTTTTTCTGCTCTGATTGCTGTGGCCAAACTTCCAACACTATGTTGAATAGTAGTGGTGAGAGTGGGCACCCTTGTCTTGTTCCTGATTTCAGGGGAAATGCTTTCAATTTTTCACCATTGAGGGTGATGCTTGCTGTGGGTTTGTCATATATAGCTTTTTATTATGTTGAGGTATGTTCCTTCTATTCCTCTTGCTTTTTGGAGAGTTTTAATCATAAATGAGTGTTTGAATTTTTCAAAGGTTTCTCTGCATCTATTGAGATAATCATATGGTTTTTATCGTTTTCATTGTTAATGTGGTGTATTACATTGATTGATTTGCGGATATTGAAGAATCCTTGCATCCCTGGGATAAAGCCGCACTTGGTTCGTGGTGTATGATTTTTTTAATATGTTGTTGGATTCTGTTTGCTAGAATTTTGTTAAGGGATTTTTGCATCTATGTTCATTCAGTGATATATGCCTGTAATTTTCTTTTTTTGTGGCATCTTTGTCCAGGTTTTGGAATTAGGGTGATGGTGGCCTCATATGAATGAGTTTGGAAGTTTACGCTAATTCTGCAAATTTCCTGGAAGAGTTTTGGAGTAAGATAGGTGTTAGCTCTTCTCTAAATTTTGGTAGAATCGCTGTGAAGCATCTGGTCCTGGGCTTTTGTTTGCTGAAAGAATTTTTGATGACAGTTTTCGATTTCCTTGCCTGTTGATGGGTCTGTTAAGATCTTCTATTTCTTCCTGGTTCAGTTTTTGAAAGTTATACTTTCTAAGAATTTGTCCATTTCATCCAAGTTGTCCATTTTATTGGCATAGAGCTGCTGGTAGTAGTCTCTTATGATCCTTTGTATTTCAGTGTTGTCTGTTGTGATCTCTCCATTTTCATTTCTAATTTTGTTAATTTGGTTCTTCTCTCTTTGCTTCTTAATGAGTCTTGCTAATGGTTTGTCAATTTTGTTTATTTTTTCAAAAAACCAGCTTTTAGCTTTGTTGATTTTTGCTATGGTCTCTTTAGTTTCTTTTGCATTTATTTCTGCCCTGATTTTTAAGATTTCTTTCCTTCTGCTAACCCTGAGGTTCTTCATTTCTTCCTTCTCTAATTGCTTTAGGTGTAGAGTTAGGTTATTTATTTGGCTTTTTTCTTGTTTTTTGATGTAAGCCTGTAATGCTATGAACTTTCCCCTTAGAACTGCTTTTACAGTGTCCCATAGGTTTTGGGTTGTTGTGTTTTCATTTTCATTCATTTCTATACATATTTTGATTTCTTTTTTGATTTCTTCTATGATTTGTTGGTTATTCAGAAGTGTGTTATTTAGCCTCCAGGTGTTTGAATTTTTAACAATTTTTTTCCTGTAATTGAGATCTAATCTTACTGCACTGTGGTCAAAAAAGATGACTGGAATGATTTCATTTTTTTTTTTTTAATTTTCCAAGACCAGATTTATGGCCCAGGATGTGATCTATTCTGGAGAAGGTTCCGTGTGCACTTGAGAAAAAGGTGAAGTTGATTGTTTTGGGGTGAAATGTCCTATAGATATCAATTAGGTCTAGCTGGTCCATTGTGTCATTTAAAGTTTGTGTTTCCTTGTTAATTTTCTGTTTAGTTGATCTATCCATAGTTGTGAGTGGGGTATTAAAGTTCCCACTATTATTGTGTTACTATTAATTTCCTCTTTCATACTCGTTAGTGTTTGCCGTACATATTGCGGTGCTCCTATGTTGGGTGCATATATATTTATAATTGTTATATCTTCTTCTTGGATTGATCCTTTGATCATTATGTAGTGTCCTTCTTTGTCTCTTTTCACAGCTTTTATTTGAAAGTCTATTTTATCTGATATGAGTATTGTGACTCCTTAAAGCATAAACATTGATTTTTTAAATTAATTTATTTTTAATTGAAGGATAATTGCTTTACAGAATTTTGCTGTTTTCTGTCAAACCTCAACATGAATCAGCAATAGGTATGCATACATCCCTTCCCTTTTAAAGCTCCCACCCCCCATCTCCCTCCTCATCCCACCCCTCTAGACTGATACAAAGCTCCTGCTTGAGTTTCCTGAGCCATAGAGCAAATTCCCATTGGCCATCTATTTTATATTAGGTAATGTAAGTTTCTATGTTACTCTTTCCATACATCTCACCCTCTCCTCCCGAAATTTTTTCTGCTACTAATAAAGTGCAATTGCACTGAGAAAATTCACATAATTCATATACTTTATCATGGAAAACACTGGAGAAGTATCAAAGTGGAATAAGTCATAAAATTAATGCAGACTCTCAACTCTGCACTATGGCACCAATAAATACTTCATTTTCACTCTGTGTTAGAAATCATTTGGCATCTATTCACCAATTTCCTTAATTTTTTTGCTCTTTTTTTCTTTATTGGTGTCATTTCTTGAGACTTTAAAACATACAGATTTAAAGTGTGTTTCATATAAAATAATTTCATAAGTATTATTGTTAACAGTGACAAATGAATATTAATTCATGAAGGATAAAATTTAGTGTGGCAGTGATTTATAATGATAATATAAGTTTACTTTTTTATTCATTCTGTTCATTTTGTTATGCTTTTTTAACCACTGTAAGAATAATACTTAGATTTTCTGTTCTTGTAGCAAAACTATAATATAGTTGAAAGTGAAAGTGAAAGCGACTCAGTCGTGTCCGACTCTTTGTGACTCCTTGGACTATATTGTCCATGGAATTCTCCAGGCCAGAATACTGGAGTGGGTAGCTTATCCCCTCTCCAGGTGATCTTCCCAACTCAGGAGTGGAACCGAGGTCTCCTGCATTGCAGGCAGATTCTTTACCAACTGAGCTATGAGGGAAGCCCTATAATATATTTAGCAAATCTTAATTGAGATTTGGAGAAGCAAATATAAGAAAACTTAAAATCTGCATAACAACTTCACTATTTTAAGTTCAGATCAGATATCTATAATATTTCTTTTCATAACAGTACATAAAATCTCATGTGATACTTACATGTTTTTAGGCATACTGAGCATCAAGAATCCTTCTTTTGACAACTATCTTAGAAAATGCATTTGTGAAGTAACATCAAGACCCCCTTAAAGTCCTGTATTCCCTTGATGGATATGTTATTTATAAATCTATCCTTCGGGTCATCTCGTAGTATCTAAAGCATATATACTCTGCTTTAAAAAAAAAAAAAAAATGTCAATACCTACTAATTGCTTCCTGAGTAGGTTTTAGTATTATTTCAATGAAAGGTATAATTTAGCAAACAGATTTAGCAAGCAGCAGATAAAACAATTAGTACAAAGATCTTTTGTGAAAGAACTGGCTGGCAGTACACCTGCAGTGAAGGCTGAATTTGTAATTTAGAAAACAGATTTAGCAAGTGGCAGATACAACAATTAGTCTAAAAATCTTTTTGTGCAAGAAATAGCTCACAGAATAGGAAGAGGGAAGACAAATTTGCATAAAAATAATATGTCAGTTTCACTGAAAAGCAAATAGTTTTCCATCTCCACCTCTTAACCTTTTTCCTTTCCTTATGATTTTCTCTCTCTTTGGATAGCACAGATGGTCAAGGCTCTAGAATATTTCAAAAGTCATGATATAAACAATGTTGTCACATGTAGTAGAATCACTAAACTTTTAACAGTGCCCACTGGGTCGCAATATCTATTGGATTGTGGAAGGAAATAAAACCCATTCTCTTTTACCTAACTGGGTTTTCATCTCTTTGATTATAGCTGCAACTTCACAAATAGAAGTGGTGTATTAGTCACACTTAAAAGTTTTGTAAAACTAAACCAACATGACCTTATGCTATGCATATTTAGGATATCATTCATTATTAAGGTCTTAATATAGAAGCAAATATGACATTAAAATAGAACCAACGGACCAAAGAATGGATTCACAGTTAAGTTTCATTGGCTTGCATCAGCTTCAAATTTCTTACACTTAATTACAAAATAAAGACTGTAGTGTGGATGCCAGGCCCTCATGTGTATGACCTTGTACAACCCATCAGTTAAACTTATTAAAGCACAAAATACTGGTTAACAAAGGCCTTACTTTTTGAGTTTGGGCTACCCTATGTAAAGTGATGAGAAGTCCTCCAGAACCAATGACTGTCACTATGAACTTCTCTTGACATTTAGAGTTTTATAGTCCTTGGCAGTTATTGTCTATTAAACAATGTTGGGAAGATCCGTGGAGAAGGGACTGCCTACCCACTCCAGCATTCTTGCCTGGAGAATTCCATCGACAGAGGAAACTGGTGGGCTACGTTTCATGGGGTCGCAAGGAGTGACATGACTGAGTAACTTTCACTCAGTCAAATAACTTACTGATTTCAGAGATACTATGTCAGACTCAGAGGCTTCCCTGGTGGCTCAGTTGTAAAGAATTCACCTGTAATGCAGGAGATGTGGATGCGATCCCTGGGTCAGGAAGATCCCCTAGAGTAGGAAATGGCAATCCACTCAGGTATTCTTGCCTGGATAATCCCATAGAGAGAGGAGCCTGGGTGGTATAGTCCATGGGTTTGCAAAGAGTCAGACATGACTGAGTGACTCAGCGCACACACAGCTTGAGACTCCAAAATTGAAATTTATACAATTTACTCAATTCACAAAATTCCTTTGTACAAAATATATATTTTATGTTTCATTTGTTTTTCACACTCTAATGTTTTGCTTTTTGTTGTTCAATGTTGTTCTTTTATATATTTTAATTTTTTATTGTTCCGAAAGGAGGTGTTGGCAATTTTTCTCTCTTCAGGGCTTTCAGGCAGTATGGAGTCAACTCTCTCACTCTAGAAAGAAAGATATCTTAGACAATAGGTAAGCAAATGGGTGTGATTGTGTTCCAGTAAAATGTTAGTTATAAAAACAGGTGGCAGGCATAATTTGGCCCATGTTCGCCCGACTTTAGGGAATCATTAATTAGTGTTGTGTGCATTCACTCATATGTGTTCACTCTGGAAAAAGCTTCATTAACTATGTGCTTCAAGATTAATTGTTCACTCACTCTAGGACAAGTGTACGAAATATGAATTTAGTACGGAGTAACAGTAGATCTCCCAAAACATTATCTTTGACTTTAGTGAAAAGTATTCTAAGCATTTCTCTATTATGTGAAAGTGGAAAATATTTTATTTATAAGACCATTTATATTATAAACTATAAATTTATATGGAATAGTTATATTAAGTAATATTTATGTATAACACATATTCAGTTCACTTTAAGTAAAATAAACACATTTAAGAATGTGTTCCAATATCAAATGGAAAAGTTCAACAACGCAAAACTGAAATTACATTTTCATTGCCCTAATAATTTTACACATGGTGATACATATGTCTCAGAGCTACTCTCTCAGTTCTTCCCAGCATCTCCTCCCCTGCTGGGTCCACAAATCTGCTCTCCATGTCTGTGACTCCACTGCTGCCCTGCAGATAGATCACTATCATGAAAACTGTGAAACAGAGAAATTAAAAGCGTAGAGATTATAAAAATAAATTAATAAACTGCATATGCCACAAATAAGAAACTGAAATCAGCAATGCTATATATTTCATGGTTTTTGGAAAAACAAGGTCAGGAACTGATTTTGTTATCTCTACTATTATTTTAAAATTTTTTGAAAAAATAGCCAACTTTTTTCCCCAAAATATTGATCAGTTTTTGATGCAACACAAGTTTTTTCAGTCAACAGCTTACATGATCAAATATGCTACTTACTCAATTGACCTAGTAATTATAGATATTTGTCTAACTAAATGTTAAAGCTACATTCTAATATAAATATTGTTTATAGAATGAATTATTATTAAATAATGATAAACATATGCTGAATTCATACAACTTAAATTTTCCTATGATATGATTATGATTTTTCCTTTGACATCGTAAACTGAAATGGCTTATGATATAGCAAAAGAATCCTACTATAAATGTTTATTGTTTATGTTGTGTTTCAATTTTTAAAATAATATTTTTGTATATATATGCATTTTATTGATGATAGATTTGTCCTCTAAAATGAGGAAACAATAAACAAAAGATGTAGATATTGATTTTGGTACATTAATATCAATTAACATTGAAAAAATCAGCTAATTCAGTGCTTAATAATCAATATATTAAATAATTAAAATAAATAGCCCTCTATTTGAAGATAATACAATTAAAGGTTAAGTTGTAGTTGTTATTAAAGCTACAACCTCAGATACATAGATAGCACCAACCTAATGGCAGAAAGCAAAGAAGAACTACAGAGCCTCTTGATGAAGGTGAAAGAGAAGAATGAAAAAGCTGGCTTAAAATTCAACATTCAAATAGCTAAGATCATGGCAACTGGTCCCATCACTTCATGGTAAATAAATGAATAAAAAATGTACAGTGACAGACTTTATTTTCTTAGGTTCCAAAGTTGCTGTGAATGGTGACTACAGCCATAAAATTAAAAGATGCTTGCTTCTTGGAAGAAAAGCTATGACAAACCTAAACAGTGTATTTAAAAGGAGAGACATTACTTTGCTGATGAAGGTCCATATAGTCAGAGTTATGGTTTTTCCTGTAATCATGTATGGATGTGAGAGTTGGACCATAAGGAAGACTGAGCACCAAAGAATTGATGCTTTCAAACTATGGTACTGGAGAAGACTCTTGAGAGTCCTTTGGACAGCAAAGAGATCAAACCAATCAATCTTAAAGGAAATCAATCCTGAATATCCATTGGAAGGACAGATGCTGAAGCTGAAGCTTCAACACTCTGGCCACCTGATGCAAATAGTTGACTCATTGGAAAGGACACTGATGCTGGGAAGGATTGAGGGCAGGAGGAGATTGGAGTGACGGGGATGAGATGGTTGGATGGCATCACAAATTCGATGGACATGCGTTTGAGCAAACTCCAGGAGATTGTGAAGAACAGGGAATCTTGGCATGGTGCAGTCCATGGAGTTGCAGTCAGACACAACTTAATGACTGAAGAGTAATTCCCTACCTGTCAGGAGAGTGAATAAAATTAGCTATTCCTTTTAGCACTTAGATTTATAAAGCAGAGGCCCATATTTTGAGTAGAGGTTGAATATGATTGAAGTAGAGGTGCCAATCATTCATTCCCTTAACAGCCACCTGG
>NC_057412.1:13118132-13139314 GCF_019320065.1 Cervus canadensis
GAATTTAGTACGGAGTAACAGTAGATCTCCCAAAACATTATCTTTGACTTTAGTGAAAAGTATTCTAAGCATTTCTCTATTATGTGAAAGTGGAAAATATTTTATTTATAAGACCATTTATATTATAAACTATAAATTTATATGGAATAGTTATATTAAGTAATATTTATGTATAACACATATTCAGTTCACTTTAAGTAAAATAAACACATTTAAGAATGTGTTCCAATATCAAATGGAAAAGTTCAACAACGCAAAACTGAAATTACATTTTCATTGCCCTAATAATTTTACACATGGTGATACATATGTCTCAGAGCTACTCTCTCAGTTCTTCCCAGCATCTCCTCCCCTGCTGGGTCCACAAATCTGCTCTCCATGTCTGTGACTCCACTGCTGCCCTGCAGATAGATCACTATCATGAAAACTGTGAAACAGAGAAATTAAAAGCGTAGAGATTATAAAAATAAATTAATAAACTGCATATGCCACAAATAAGAAACTGAAATCAGCAATGCTATATATTTCATGGTTTTTGGAAAAACAAGGTCAGGAACTGATTTTGTTATCTCTACTATTATTTTAAAATTTTTTGAAAAAATAGCCAACTTTTTTCCCCAAAATATTGATCAGTTTTTGATGCAACACAAGTTTTTTCAGTCAACAGCTTACATGATCAAATATGCTACTTACTCAATTGACCTAGTAATTATAGATATTTGTCTAACTAAATGTTAAAGCTACATTCTAATATAAATATTGTTTATAGAATGAATTATTATTAAATAATGATAAACATATGCTGAATTCATACAACTTAAATTTTCCTATGATATGATTATGATTTTTCCTTTGACATCGTAAACTGAAATGGCTTATAATATAGCAAAAGAATCCTACTATAAATGTTTATTGTTTATGTTGTGTTTCAATTTTTAAAATAATATTTTTGTATATATATGCATTTTATTGATGATAGATTTGTCCTCTAAAATGAGGAAACAATCAGCAAAAGATGTAGATATTGATTTTGGTACATTAATATCAATTAACATTGAAAAAATCAGCTAATTCAGTGCTTAATAATCAATATATTAAATAATTAAAATAAATAGCCCTCTATTTGAAGATAATACAATTAAAGGTTAAGTTGTAGTTGTTATTAAAGCTACAACCTCAGATACATAGATAGCACCAACCTAATGGCAGAAAGCAAAGAAGAACTACAGAGCCTCTTGATGAAGGTGAAAGAGAAGAATGAAAAAGCTGGCTTAAAATTCAACATTCAAATAGCTAAGATCATGGCAACTGGTCCCATCACTTCATGGTAAATAAATGAATAAAAAATGTACAGTGACAGACTTTATTTTCTTAGGTTCCAAAGTTGCTGTGAATGGTGACTACAGCCATAAAATTAAAAGATGCTTGCTTCTTGGAAGAAAAGCTATGACAAACCTAAACAGTGTATTTAAAAGGAGAGACATTACTTTGCTGATGAAGGTCCATATAGTCAGAGTTATGGTTTTTCCTGTAATCATGTATGGATGTGAGAGTTGGACCATAAGGAAGACTGAGCACCAAAGAATTGATGCTTTCAAACTATGGTACTGGAGAAGACTCTTGAGAGTCCTTTGGACAGCAAAGAGATCAAACCAATCAATCTTAAAGGAAATCAATCCTGAATATCCATTGGAAGGACAGATGCTGAAGCTGAAGCTTCAACACTCTGGCCACCTGATGCAAATAGTTGACTCATTGGAAAGGACACTGATGCTGGGAAGGATTGAGGGCAGGAGGAGATTGGAGTGACGGGGATGAGATGGTTGGATGGCATCACAAATTCGATGGACATGCGTTTGAGCAAACTCCAGGAGATTGTGAAGAACAGGGAATCTTGGCATGGTGCAGTCCATGGAGTTGCAGTCAGACACAACTTAATGACTGAAGAGTAATTCCCTACCTGTCAGGAGAGTGAATAAAATTAGCTATTCCTTTTAGCACTTAGATTTATAAAGCAGAGGCCCATATTTTGAGTAGAGGTTGAATATGATTGAAGTAGAGGTGCCAATCATTCATTCCCTTAACAGCCACCTGGAGGCCCAAGATGCGTTCACTGTCCAGGTGTCCCTCTAAGAGCTGAGACTGGCTCACAGTGGACACCATATCGATTCTGCCTCCTGGACTGAAGCTTGTCTACTGCTGAGCTCCAATCCAGAAGCCAGGGAGTTGAACTGATTTTTAAAGCATCCTCCAAAAGGAGCCAAGTGTGTGTCCAGCCAGAGACCAGTTCTTGTTCTCCTATAATGAGTCCCCATTACTCTGGCATCAGGGAGAGAGCCTAATCTTCGCTAATCCCCTTCTCTCAAGGTGGCCACATAAAAAGGGGCTCACTCCTTTTGGCTTATTCCTTCCACCTGAGAACTTTCTAGAAGCAGAACCACTTTTGTTGGATGCTTTTCCTTCCTAGAAAATCAAAATGGAGAAATTCAAATACAAAGAGAAAAGATCTGTTGCTATTCATTTCCTTCTCTCTAACAAAAGAGAATAACAAACCTTAAAAAAAAAAAAAAAAAAAACTATAGATGAAAACCAAAGGAAATATTTCATTTAATTTTAACAAAATTTTGATTCAAAACATGCATGGTATTGAAGATTGAATAGTACCACAAATCACATACAGCATTATTTATAGGACAAGGATGCACAAGCAACAACTTTGAAATTTACTTATAATTTTCTAGATCAAATGGAGTAAGTTCCCAAATGACCAGAAATATAATCTTTGAAGATCTTACCAATAGTGGAAAGTGTTAATATATTTATGCATTCTTTGTCTGACTTATCAATTGTTCCATTTCTGTAAGTTCAAATTTCACTTCTTTTTCACTTATAGTACAAGTTTATGAAGTCATCATTTTTGCCTCATTGTAAATACTCTATTCTCAGAATTCCTATATCACTTCATGTTTACTATTCTCACATATTCTTTATGTTTGTTTTTCTCTTTATATTTACTTTTCTCTATATTTGTGTTTTGTTATAAATGTTCACGTGTACATTAGATCTTCACTGCTAAATTAAAAGATCTTAGAGATCAGGACCCACATACTACTATATTCACCTCTATACATCATCTAGTACATGTATTCATTTATTTCAACCGTTACTAACTGTGGCAAGCTAAATCATTCCCCCTCCCAAAGATGCCCACGTCTTAATTCCCAGACCTAGTGAATATATTACTTTACATGGTAAAGGGACAGAGGATCCAAGCAAGTTAAGGACATTAAGGTGAAGTAAGTACTTGGATTATCCAGATGGGCTCAGTGTAATCACAAGGATCTCTGTAAGAGGAAACCAGTAGAGAGGTTTGAAAGTTCTATCCTCTAGCTTTGAAATTGGAAGATGGTGTCATTACCAGAGGATTACAGACAACCATTAGAAGCCAGAAAAGGCAGAGAAACAGATTCACTACTAGAATCTGTAGAAGGGATACAGCCCTACCTTCCCTTTGATTTTAGTATTTCTGACTTTTGTTTTGGTTTAAAAAAAAAAAAATCTGCATTGTTTTAAGCTACTTCCAACTACTTGGTCATAATTTGTCATAGTAGCTGTATTAACTGAATATATTTTATTTAATTTGTATTTCTTTATATGTATCCATTCAAACATGTTTTCATGATACATGTATCTTTTATTCTGTCTACATTTTTTAATAGTTTGAATCAGAAACTGATTTCATTTGGAATGGGTTGTATTCCAACTCAGATTTGTTCTGAGTAATTATTGTTGAGTTGCTCACATACATGTTTCAGCAACAGCAAGAATATTGTTATAAGACCTGGGACAGGTACACATGTTGAGAAGGAAAGAGCAGTTCTCTCTAAACCAGACTTGATGGAATAAAAAGATAAAGAATGAAGTCCCTTTGAAGAATGAGATGCCTATGATAGACTAAGATGGAAGGCAGAAGAAAGGTTATAATAAAGAGTAAGTCATGTATAAATATAAATGACCATTCACATTCAGATAAAATCAAACTGATTGATTTCCTTGGAACAGGTAATACATTGAGAAGAAATCATACAATTGGAGAGTTAGGAATATGTCAGGTCATTGTTCACTATTTGCACTAATTTAAAATTTTCAACTTTACTCCAAAAGTTTTGAAGTTCATTGAAGATTTTCATGATAAATTAATACAAAATGAGTAAACAAAATAGTAGGAGTCTTAATTGGAAAACTGAACCTTTTTCACTGAAATAGTGGTGTCACCATTTAATGAAGTCATTAAAATGAAGGATTTTGTGAGAATAGAAAAAACTAATTTTTGCAGGAACTTCCATGTCTCTATAGTAGTATAGACATAGATATGTGTGATCATATGCAGTTTGAAATAAATTAAGCTCACATAAATTTATCTGTCACACACATAAAACCAAGTATTCCCTTGGCATTTGACTTTGCACATTTTAGATGATCATACACTATGTTCAAGAAGCTCAGTTCATCCCTAGAACACATTTGTACTTTGGGTGTACCACATAGGGAGGATAGAATATCTTCCAACTCTATAATGATCTTTCTTTAGATTCATTCCTTAAGGAATTCTTCCCTCAGCTTCTTTGATGTGTTCTTACTACAAGAAGAATGAATGAGCTAAAAGAAGTCTCAGGTCCTTATTTGGGGAGGGCTCCTTGCATTTGAAATGTGTAAGATTGTGTGTATTCTGACAACTCTTCCACTGCGTTTTTTTTTTTTTTTTCCTCTTTTGTACTCTTTTTTTTAGCATTTATGTTTTAATGATAATTCAGTTTAGTAAATGAAAGCATTGATTAACAAGTAAACCATTTTAAGAACAAGTGTAAGCTGAACGCATGAGTGGGAGTTGGAAAAGAGCAATGAGAAGTATCAATACTAGGATAGGAAAAGAGGAATGAAACAGATTCCATGCATTTCAATAATTAAGTTAGTGCCAATCTGAAAGGAAGTTAAAGGAGTTATCTTAAAGCGTTTGAGAAGTCTTAAAATCAAAGACACAGAAGGATTCTCAATATAGATGTTAATGATTATAGATTATTGCAAGGACCTATGTAAAGGGAAAGAGTCTACAACTTCATATGTAAAAAAAAATTTTACAGTGTTGTACAAGAGAATAAGAATTCATAATAATTGAAAATGGTGAGAGATACAAGGTCTGGAGTTGAGATGTTTTTAAGTGACAAGCAACTTGTACCAATGACCTGGAGGTGGCACTGGAAGACAAGAACACAATCAATATCATAACCACTAACACTGAAAGTTCGAGAAGGTAGAGAAGCAGAACCCGCAGTGGAAGCATCAGAGTAGAGTATCTGAAAGAGAAATATCCATATCCAATATCTGCTGAAATAAGAGCTGTATTACCATGAGTTATGGTGCAAATAATTACAGGCAGAAGAAAAGACATGACAGTATTAAAAAAAAAAAAGAATAAAATGAACAAAAACAGTTTTTATATAAGCAGCTATGCAAGCAGAGAAATGAGTAGTTCATTTGCATAGTGGTGGATGTGATGAGCAGGATGATTAAAATACTTGATTAGGAGAAAAATGCATCCTGACATTTTAAGTCTGATTTACTCCATTGAGAAGAGAGGGTTTATTTTCACCTGGGTATCTAAACTAGGATATGGCCGTCTGATTTAAATAATTTTCTAATCTTCTGCTAGAGTTAAAAAAAAAAAAAAAACAAAAAACACTGCAAATTCAAATTGTTGTCATGAGACATGATGAAGTCATTTATATACTAACATATTTACAAGTTACAATTTTATTCAACCTTCAAGTCTTAACTCAAACAATTTGTCTTTAATGTGACCTTCATTCACCTCTGTTCATAGCTGGGTTTAATTTTATGTCACAGGCATAGAACATCAAATTATCTGGCGAAAAAGGAAGTCATGAAGAGTCAGAGAGGTGTTATAGAAATAAAGAAATAGATAAAAAGCCAGATAGAGCTAGGGTAGGAATCAGTGTATGTGTGTGCATGCTCAGTCATGTCTCACTCTTTGTGACCTCATGGACTACATGTAGCCCACCAAGCTCCTCTGTTCATGGAATTATCCAGGCAAGAATATTGGAGTGGGTTGCCATTTTCTACTCCAGGGGATCTTCCCAATCCTGGGATTGAAGCCTCATCTCCTACATTGGCAGATGTTTTCTTTACCAGCTGAGCCACCAGGGAAGCCCCATAGCATGAGACCATGAGCATGCTCTAGCATCTGTAGCACGATATAGAGTGAGGAGAATCTTGAGGGGAGGCTGGTGTAATGACTATTTGTTTAAGACTTTTGATTAAAAAAAGATTATTTGAAAGAAGAGAAAAAGCAGGCTGCATACTTCAAGAAAACTCTAAAATTATCTCCTATATGCAGTATTTTCTCTCTTACTTGAAATGTAAGTTTTTGTATTAATAAAAACTAATTTATGTATTAAAGTTCCCCCTTGTTATAGTAGCAAAAATATAATCGTATCCTTATAAACATGCTTTCTTGAATGAAGGTCAATCGATTATCTTTTAAAAGATCTATATTTCAGTATTCAGTCCACCAGAAGGTCTTTCTGCTCAAACTTCAAAAATCATATCTGCACTCCAAAACATTTTTAACATTTCTGATACTATCAATGTAGTCTAATACTAAACAAAATTGCCTATGGGAATGAACTTCTAACTGCTCTTCCAAATTCTAAGTTTAACTACTTTCCCACCAAAGCCCACCAAGTTGACAGATGCAGGCCCCCAAAATTGGAAAACAGAGCAGACTGTTATCTATTTTCCAAATAGCTTTCAAACATACCATGGTTTATACATCTTTATGTGGTCTGGCTGTTTGCATATTTTTGGCATTGTCTCCATCTCAGTGATTTTATGTCTATTTATCAGACTTATTTTACATCTAATGCAGTTTGATCACACTCATTTCAGATTCAAACTCTGGGCTGTAGGTTAAAATACTATTGTTTCAATCATTTAATATTGCCATGACCATGAATGCCTCTTGTCATGTTATTGTAATGAGTTATGTTTTCCATTTGTGGCCACTGTTTATAGAAGCTATACTTGATCACTGTTTAACTTCTAGAGATGATTCCTTCAGGAAAGTATACAATCTGCTGTCTGGCAGCTTTTTACCTTTGTCTTCATTTTAAAAATAAATCTTGTGTTGTAACTCTATGCCAGACATATTTTTCTTCTAATATTATGTACTTATTGTTTTTTAGAAGTCAGTGGGAAATAATAAAAGAGGATCTATTGTTGTTTAAATTTAGGCACCAATACATTTCTCATAATCTTGGGGCATTGTTTGGACATGAATTCTGCCAAGTAGTTTTGACAAATGACTTTTTAGAGCTTTGCATTAACTATGATAAGAATGACTGACCAGTAGGATAAAATGCAGGTCATAGTGCAAAAATTTATGTTGCTGTGAATTTTTCCTGAATGGGTGTGCCAGATTTTCAAATAAGTGTTGTGCATTTGTGAGAGAACTTTGGTGTAGAAGAAAAATACAACAGCTGCTTTTTAATCATATGTGGAAATTATGATTCTAATCTGTTACATTTAATAGCACAATACATTTGAGAGAATGAAGAACCAAGTATTCATGATACTAAGCATTTTCGCACAATAAGCATCACTAAAATAACTCACACTCCGTGTTTTTGAAAACAGATTGGCATTTTTCTCTACTGGGCTCATTTCTTTCCCTAACACAAGGCACTAGCAAATAACCTTGAGCTTGACTGGATAAAAGGCTTTTACCGTTGTTTTCTGAGATTTCCGGGTTAGTTGACCTCTATACTATACTATCCATGTCTCTATAGAGAGGTCAACTATTGAGAAGTGACACACCTGTGGAAGAAATCAGGTATTAATACCCTCTTTTTTCAAATTCTTCGATAAGAGAACATATTGTGTCACTGGAGTAAACAGTAAATCTTACCATATGAAGTGTTTAAAACAGTTTTGGCAACAATGATACTGACAACAGCACCATTCATGTGCACATCTGTGGTTAAGGTAATATCTTATTTTGAATAATTAATCCTCCAGATTCCAGGATTCTTACTTATACTCACCATCTAAGTCCAATAAATTTTTCTTTTAAAATGTTGTTAATTTAAAATAAATTTTAAAAAAAGGAATAATAAATATTGAAACAGATACTGAAAAGCAAAATTGTTATATATTTTACACACAATTTACACATAATAAACACAACCCTGGACAAAATGTCTGAAATAACTATTTTAGGACTTTGAAAATAAAGAAAAGGCATTTAACGTTATTGGGAAGTAGTTATTTAAGAAAACTGCTGAGTTTTGAGTAAGAACAACTGGAATCTGTCATCTTAGTTCCTACCCTAGTGGTTTAACCAGAGTAAGCTGACTGGAAAGATCTACATCTTCATTAAACTTTGGCCTGCCACTTACAACAGATTGTAAAGCACACTACAACCAGAGGAATTATCAGTAATAATGATAGTTATTTCATTACTAAGTTCTGTCCAACTCTGTGACCCCATGGACTCTAGTCCACAAGGCCCCTCTGTCCATGGAATTTTCCATGCCAGAATCCTGGAATGGGTTGCCATTTCTTTCTCTAGGAAATCTTCCCAACCCAGGGATTGAATTCATGTGCCCTGTATTAGCACCCAGATTCTTTACCATTGATCCACTTGGGAAGCCCATTGTTTGCCACAGTTGCAAATAATGAGAACAATGAGAGATGTGGGGAGCCTATAATTGGATCCTAGTTGGAGCACACAGTAGTCAACTAACCTATTATTTTCTAGAAAGTTCCAGAAAATATGACAAGAAGAAAAAAAATTTGCTAAGCTTAAAAGATACCTCTGGCTGACTGAAACAGCTTCATGTAGGTACAGCAAATCCTAGAAAGGACACGGTTATCAGTACATTGGGCTCATCACTATGTATCCATGTGACCATCCACATGCAGAGAGAACATGATGCACTCCTGTGAAAAGGAAAAGCCGAGGTAGACTTGAAAAGAACATGAAATTGAAAACTGCTCTACAACCTGAACATGGATTGTTAGCAAAAGACAAAAAGCTTAACCAATTCAGACTGTTGGAGCCCAACTTTTGAATAATCATTGACTGCTCAGTAGGCCTTGTAGATACAGGATGGCCTCTAAAGAGTCATCATCACGATCAGTTAAGAATGACCAATAAGCACACGAAAAGTTGCCTAATCTCAGCATATATTAATGAAAACCTTTCCAAAAACCATATACCACTTTCCCCCTAACAGAATGACTATAGTAAAATGATAGGCAATAGCAAGTGTTGGCAAGGATATGGTAGAATTGGAGTCCCAATATATTGTTGCTGGGAATGTCAAATGGCACAGTCACTTAGCAAAATAATTTGGCAGTTTCCCCAAATGCTAAGCATAATGATTTCATGTGATCCAGTAATTCCATGCCTAAATATTCCATTGAAAGTAAAATGATGGAAAAAGGATGTGTACAGTGAGCAAAAAAGCACATTGGCAAAACATCTAGCTTCCACTACTTTCAAAGCCTAACTTGACCTCCAGCAGAAAATATTACACTATGGGTTTGTATGATGTCACCCCTTGAGGAAAACATCCAGACACTTGGTAACAAGTTAGTCACCTAGGAATGCATGAATATTTAGTTTCCTAGAATTGTTGTTATAAATTACCACAAATTGGGTAGCTTTAAAAAATAGTCATTCTCTCCCTGTTCTGAAGGCTAAAAGTTTAAAATCAAGATGTTAACAATGGACCACACCCTCTGAAATCTTATTGTGAAGACTCTCTCACCGTCTCTCCCAGCTTCTCATGGTCTGAGATAGTCCTTAGTTTTTAGCTATGTAATTCCCACCCCTGATTCACTCTTCATGGAGGCTTCTTATATCAAGGTCACTGCCTATCTCTGTCTGACTCTTCTTCCTCTGTGTTTTCTCCTCTTTGTGGAAGGACCACAGATGTTGAAATTAGAGCCTGCTATAATTCAATGTTATCTCATTCTGATCCTTAAACTCATTACATTTATAAAAATTCAATTTCTAAATAACATGACATTGTGAGTTCAGTTCAGTTCAATCGCTCAATAGAGTCTGACTCTTTGCGACCCCATGGACTACAGCATGAAAGGCTTCCCTGTCCATCACCAATATTGGAGCATACTTAAAGTCATATCCATTGAGTCAGTGATGCCATCCATACATGTCATCCTCTGTCATCCCCTTCTCCGCCTGTGCTCAATCATTCCCAGCATTAGGGTCTTTTCCAGTGAGTCAGCTCTTTGCATGAGGTGGCCAAATTATTGGAGTTTCAGCTTCAACATCAGTCCTTCCAGGAAACATCCAGGACTGTTCTCCTTTAGGATGGACTGATTGGATTTCCTTGCAGCCCAAGGGACTCTCAAGAGTCTTCTCCAGCACCACATTTCAAAAACATCAATTCTTTGGCGCTCAGCTTCCTTTATAGTCCAATTCTAATATTCATACATGACAACTGGAAAAACCATAGCATTGACTAGATGGGCCTTTGTTGGCAAACTAATGTCTGCTTTATAAAGTGTTACCTAGGTCGGTCAAAAACTTTCCTTTCAAAAAGTAAGTGTCTTTTAATTTCATGGCTGCAATCACCATCTACAGTGATCTTGGAGCCCCAAAAAATAAAGCCACCCACTGTTTCCACTGTTTCCCCATCTCCATGAAGTGATGGAACTGGATGCCATGATCTTAGTTTTCTGAATGTTGAGCTTTAAGCCAACATTTTCACTTTCCTCTTTCTCTTTCATCAAGAGGCTCTTTGGTTCTTCTTTACTTTTTGCCATAAGGGTGGTGTCATCTGCATATCTGAGGTTATTGATATTTCTCCCAGTAATCTTGATTCCAGCTTGTGCTTCATCCAGGCCAGTATTTCTCATGATGTACTCTGAATATAAGTTAAATAAGCAGGGTGACAATATACAGCCTTGACATGCTCCTTTTCCTATTTGGAACCAGTCTGTTGTTCCATGTCCAGTTCTAACTGTTGCTTCCTGACCTGCATACAGATTTCTCAAGAGGCAGGTCAGGTGGTCTGGTGTTCCCACCTCTTTCAGAATTATCCACAGTTTATTGTGATCCACACAGGTAAAGGATTCAGCATAGTCAATAAAGCAGAAATAGATGTTTTTCTGGAATTTTCTTGCTTTTTTGATGATCCAGTGGATGTTGGCAATTTGATCTCTGGTTCCTCTGCCTTTTCTAAAATCAGCTTTAACACCTGGAAGTTCATGGTTCATATTTTGCTGAAGCCTGACTTGGAGAATTTTGAGCATTACTTTATTAGAGTGTGACATGAGTGCAATTGTGCAGTAGTTTGAGCATTCTTTGGCATTGCCTTTCTTTTGGATTGGAATGAACTGACCTTTTCCAGTCCTTTGGCCACAGCTGAGTTTTCCAAATTTGGTGACATATCGAGTGCAGCACTTTCCAGGCATCATCTTTCAGGATGTGAAATAGCTCAACTGGAATTCCATCACCTCCACTAGCTTTGTTCATAGTGATGCTTCCTAAGGTGCACTTGACTTCACATTCCAGGATGCCTGGCTCTAGGTGAGGGTGAGTGACCACACCATCGTGATTATCTGGGTCGTGAAGATCTTTGCCACCTCTTCTTAATATCTTCTGCTTCTGTTAGGTCCATACCATTTCTGTCCTTTATTGAGCCCATTTTTGCATGAAATGTTCCCTTGATATCTATAATTTTCTTGAAGAGCTATCTAGTCTTTCCCATTCTGTTGTTTTCCTCTATTTCTTTGCTTTGATCACTGAGGAAGGCTTTCTTGTCTCTTCTTGCTCTTCTTTGAAACTCTGCATTCAAATGGGTATGTCTTTCCTTTTCTCCTTTGCTTTTTGCTTCTCTTCTTTACACAGCTATTTGTAAGGCTTCCTCAGAGAGCTTTTTTTTTTTTTTTTCCATTTCTTTTTCTTGAACTATGGACAGAGGTTCGTGACATTGTACAGGGGACAGGAATCAAGACCATCCCCATGGGAAAGAAATACAAAAAGGCAAAATGGTTGTCTGAGGAGGCATGTCTGAATACCATGATCTTGGTTTTCTGAATGTTGAGTTTTAAGCCAACTTTTTCACTCTCCTGTTTCACTTTCATCTAGAGGCTCTTTAGTTCTCTTTTGCTTTCTGGCATAAGGGTAGTGTCATCTACATACGTGAAGTTATTGATATTTCTCCCGACAGTCTTGATTCCAGCTTGTGCTTCATCCAGCCCAGCGTTTCTCATGATGTACCCTGCATGTAAGTTTAATAAGCAGGGTGACAATATACAGCACTGATGTACTCCTTTGCCTATTTGGAACCTGTCTGTTATTCCATGTCCAGTTCTAACTGTTGCTTCCTGACCTGCATACAGATTTCTCAAGAGGCAGGTCAGGTGGTCTGGTATTCCCATCTCTTTCAGAATTTTCCAGTTTATTGTGATCCATACAGTCAAAGACTTTGGCATAGTCAATAAAGCAGAAATAGAAGTTTTTCTGGCACTCTCTTGCTTTTTCAATGATCCAGCAGATGTTGGCAACTTGATTTCTGGTTCTTCTGACTTTTCTAAAATGAACTTGAATATCTGGAATTCCATGGTTCACCTACAACTGAAGCCTGGCTTGGAGAATTTTGAGCATTACGTTGCTAACATGTGAGATGAATGCAGTTGTGTGGTAGTTTAAGATTGATTATATTCTTTGCAGCCAAAGTAGGAAAAGCTCTATACAGTAAGCAAAAACAAGACTGGGAGCTGACTGTGGCTCAGATCATGAACTCCTTATTGCCAAATTCAGACTTAAATTGAAGAAAGAGGAGAAAACCTCTAGACCATTCAGGTATCAGTCAGTTCAGTTGCTCAGTCGTGTCCTACTTTTTGTGACCCCATGATTTGCAGCATGCCAGGCTTCCCTGTCCATCAGAAACTCCCAGAGTTTACTCAAACTCATGCCCATCGAGTCGGTGATGCCATCCAGCCATCTCATCCTCTGTCGTCCCCTTCTCCTCCTGCCTCCAATCCCTCCCAGCATCAGGGTCTTTTCCAATGAGTCAATTCTTCACATGAGGTGGCCAAAGTACTGGAATTTCAGCTTCAGCATCAGTCCTTCCAAGGAACACTCAGGACTGATCTCCTTTAAGATGGACTGGTTGGATCTCCTTGCAGTGCAAGGGATTCTCAAGAGTCTTCTCCAACACCATAGTTCATATGCATCAATTTTTTGGCACTCAGCTTTCTTCACAGTCCAACTCTCACATCCATACATGATCACTGGAAAAACCATAGCCTTGACTAGATGGACCTTTGTTGGCAAAGTCATGTCTCTGCTTTTTAATATGCTATCTAGGTTGATCATAACTTTCCTTCCAAGAAGTAAGCGTCTTTTAATTTCATGGCTGCAGTCACCATCTGCAGTGATCTTGGAGCCCAAAAAAATAAAGTCAGGGTCTGTTTCTACTGTCTCCCCATCTATTTCCCATAAGGTGATGGGACCAGACTCCATGATCTTAGTTTTCTGGATGTTGAGTTTTAACTCAACATTTTCACTCTCCTCTTTCACTTTCATCAAGAGGCTTTTTAGTTCCTCTTCAATTTCTGCCATAGGGGTAGTGTCATCTGCATATCTGAGGTTATTGATATTTCTCCCGGAAATCTTGATTCCAGCTTGTGCTTCATCCAGTCCAGCATTTCTCATGATGTACTCTGAATATAAGTTTAATAAGCAGGGTGACAAAATACAGCCTTAACGTACTCCTTTTCCTATTTGGAACCAGTCTGTTGGTCCATGTGCAGTTCTAACTGTTGTTTCCTGACCTGCATACAAGTTTCTCAAGAGGCAGGTCAGGTGGTCTGGTATTCCCATCTCTTTAAGAATTTTCCACTGTGTATTGTGATCCCATCACAATCCCATCACATTGTAAGTGAAGTCCCATCACTTCATGGCATATAGATGGAGAAGCAGTGGAAACAGTGGTAGACTTTATTTTTTCGGGCTCCAAAATCACTTCAGAAGGTGACTGCAGCCATGATTTAAAAGATCCTTGCTCTTGGAAGAACAGTTTTGACCAACCTAGATACCATATTGAAAAGCAGAGCCATAACCTTGCCAGCAAAGGTCCGTCCAGTCAAGGCTATGGTTTTTCCAGTAGTCATGTATGGATGTGAGAGTTGGACTATAAAGAAAGCTGAGCACAGAAGAATTGATGTTTGAACTGTGGTGTTGGAAAAGACTCTAAGAGTCCCTTGGACTGCAAGGAGATCCAACCAATCCATCGTAAAGGAAATCAGTCCTGAATTTTCATTGCAAGGACTGATTTTGAAGCTGAAACTCCAATACTTTGGCCGCCTCATGCAAAGAGCTGACTCATTTGAAAAGACCCTGATGCTGGGAGCAATTGAAGGTGAGAGGAGAAGGTCACGACAGAGAGCGAGATGGTTACATGGCATCACTGACTCAATAGACATGCGTTTGAATAAACTCCTGGAGTTGTTGATGGACAGGGAGACCTGGCGTGCTGCAGTACATGGGGTCTCAAAGGGGTGGACAAGACTGAGCAACTGAACTGAACTGAACTCACATTCAGAAGACTTCCAATTTCAATCTTCATTAAAATTTTAACAGTACTATAGGGACCTGGAAATAATTAGTATCAATTCAGGCTCTATTGCAAGTATCTGAGATTACTTGTATCTGAGATCTTTTCAATTTGAATCTTTTTCAGAAACATGGAAGGATAACTAAATAAAAGGTCTTACATGGTACAGATATATGGTAAGTATTGTTTTATTTAAATGTTCAGATGTAAAAGCCCCATTCTAATCAAATAACCATGTCATTCAATCTTGTATCTGGCATAAATTGTCTATAAAGCATATCTTTTTCTGCATGAAGTGCTGATTATTATAAATTTTTAAATCTTACTTAATTCTGGAAAATATAAGGAAATTGTAGGAGTGCTGGGTACATTATTTGTGAAAAGGGATTTCTTTATGAAGGATTTCAAATATTTTCAGATATGTATATGGGGTACTCTTGACTCAACCTAGCTTATTTTTTGGCAAGGACCATCATTTATTATGTCAGTATTCTTTCAAATGTTTGGAGTGCTCATATATACTATTTTAAATTATAGGTTATATAATGACTCATCTGAGGAGATTAATAAATGAAAGAATCTTATGAAAGGACAAGTAAGATACATTCAATATTGCTCTAGTATATGGGTGTGTAGCTATTTTCAAATCAAAGAAGCTTGGTAGTCTGACGAAGCCCTCATACTATTTTCTTCTTACATATATATACATATATGTGTGTGAAAAGATATGCATGTAATATCTAACACCTTAACCATTTTTAAGTGTACAGTTCTGTGGAGTTAGGTATATTTACATGGTTATAAAACAGACTTTCAGAAACTTTTCATGTAGAAATGAAAATGTATACCTATTAAACAATGACTTCTCCTTTCCCCCTCCCCCAGTCCTAGTAATCATTAATTTTCTTTCTCTCTATGAATTTTACTATGTTTTATATCTCATGTAAGTTGAATCATACTGTATTAGTCCTTTTGTGACTGTCTTATTTCAATTAGCATAATGTCCTCAAGGTTCATCCATGTAGTAGCCTATAAAAATATCTCCTTCCTTTATAAGGCATCATAGTTTTCCAGAGTATATATGTAGACCACATTTATTTGTCCATTCACCCATTAGTGGATATTTGTGTTGCTTTTACTTCTTGGCTATTGTGAAAAGTGATGCTATGAATATGGGTGTGCAGATATCTCTTTGATGTTCTGATTTCAACTCTTTTGAATATATGCCCAGAAGTGGAATTGCTGAATCGTATAGTGGTTCTATTTTTAATTTTTTGAGGAATTGCCATACTGTTTCCCAAGCAGTTGCACTATTTTATAGTCCTTTCTCAAATGCACAAAGGTTTTACCTTTTCTATATCCCAGCTCACAATTGTTACTTGTTTTCTTAATAGCAACCACCCTAATGGGTGTGAGGTGACATCTCATTGTAGTATTTATTTGCACTTTGCAATGATAATAATACTGAACATTTGTCATATACTTCCCATCCATTTGGATATCATCTTTAGAAAATTTTCTACTCAAGTCCTTGGCCCATTTTTTTGTCTGATTACTTAACTTTTTTCTGTTGAACTGTAGGTATTATTTATATATTCTGAATATTAAACCTTTATCAGATACATGATTTTCAACCATTTCATCCTATTTCATAGGTTGCCTTTTCACTTTGTTGATTGTATCTCTGGTGAACAAAAGGTTTTAAGTTTGATAAACACCCATTTTGGTGCCTGTGTGCTCACTATAATTTATAATTTTATAAAATAAAATACTTAGGATTACAAACAACCCAATTATATTGAAACATACTAATCAAAATGTTAAAATTACTAAAAATGCTTTTATATATGCATGCAGGTTGATTCATAAAATAATTCTAGCGGCAGGATGAATAATATGAGATATAGCAATATTAAAATAATTATTATAAATAGTCAAACTGTTATGATAATAAATCATAACAGTAATAAATATTATAAGTATGAATTAATATAAGCACATATATAAATATTACACTATAGGATAATGTAGATATAAGTAATAAAATGATTAAAATATTCATAACTGTACATATGTTTCAAAGTTATCTGAAGGAACAATGAGTCTTCATAAATATATGAAAAGCAGTAAAGTGAAAGTGTTAGTCATTTAGTCATGTCCAACTCTTTGCTACCCACTGGACTGTATCCCACCAGTCTCCTCTCTAGATGGAATTCTCCAAGCAAGAATATCAGAGTTAGTAACCGTTTCCTTCTCCAGGGGATTTTCCTGACCCAGAAATCAAACCCAGGTCTCCTGCATTGCCGGTGGATTCTTTATATATGACTATATATACCATTTTAATTATTGACAAATTATAGGCACTCTGATACTACTTTCATTTTATATAACTATTTAAGATTTGCTACATTTCAGTTAGCCTTAAAACTATTCATATTTTAAGAGTTTTGCTAATATTCTTTTTCTCATAGACTTTGATAATAAGAAACATGAAGGTTTAAGACCATTCAGAATGAAATATTTGCACAATAGGCATACATAAATACTTAGCCTAGAAAATCCACTTATTGACAATTAAAAATAAGTTCTTGCAAGGAAAATATTGATAGGGGAGATATTTATTCATGTGTCTCATTCCTTGAAAACTGATTCAGCCAGAGAGCAAAGAAAAATACTGAATGAAATCACAGTTTTCATGGTTTACGAAACAGGGAAAATGAAATGAATTAAACACAAAGCTCCAGGAGCTGCTTCTATTGAACAAGCAACAGGGATTCTTCAGTTGGCCAGTTGCCCTAATGAATGCAGTCTGTTAATTAAATCAAGGCCCTAACAAACTGACTTTTATAATGAAAAAAAATGGTTGACAGGCAGTAAGAAATGTGTGTGAATATGTCTTTAAAAGCTTAAGAAACAAAAGAACAATGTTGTCAAAGGAACTTTTTTAAAAAATTTAACTTGAAAGAATAATTGAATTATGAGTAGACAAGTAAAGAAGTCAGTTTAATTGCTCTTGACCTACTTTTAGCAATTGCTTTGTTGATATTCTCTGTAACTCTTAGAAATTTCTCTCCATTTCATGGATTATTTTTTTTTCCTGAAATAATAACTGCCTACACAGGAATTCCTTGGAAAGAAAGTTATGACCGATCTAGACAGCATATTAAAAAGCAGAGATATTACTTTGACAACAAAGGTCTGTCTAGTCAAGGCCATGGTTTTTCCAGTAGTCATGTAAGGATGTGAAAGTTGGATTATACAGAAAGCTGAGTGCCAAACAATTGATGCTTTTGAACTGTGGTGTTGGAGAAGACTCTTGAGAGTCCCTTGGACTACAAGGAGATCCAACCAGTCCATCCTAAAGGAAATAGTCCTGAGTGGTCATTGGAAGGACTGATGCTGAAGCTGAAACTCCAATACTTTGGCCATCTGATGCGAAGAACTGACTCATTTGAAAAGACCTTGACACTGGGAAAGACTGAAGGTGAGAGGAGAAGGGGATGACAAAGGATGAGATGGTTGGATGGCATCACCAACTCGATGGACATGGGTTTGAGTAAATTCCAGGAGTTGCTGATGGACAGGGAGGTCTGGCATGCTGCAGTCTATGGGGTCACAAATAGTCAGACACGATTGAGCAACTGAACTGAACTGAACTGAAATGAACTGACACAGGCATATCACTGGCATTTTATACTACTGTGCCAGCCAGATAATTAGATGGATGGCTATCTTGGGAAGAGTGGTGGCATAATTTTGTGAGTGAGTCACCTCTCTTTGCCTGAGGACCAAACTCTGAGACAACGGACAGAAATTAGCATTCAGCAGTGAAAGTGGGCAGGAAATAGGTGCAGTAGCTCCGTGAAGGTGCTCTGGGTAGGATGGAAGACATTCTTACATTCCCTCTTTTATAAAACCCATATTAATTCGTTTGTCAATAACAATTTTTGACAGTTTCTGTGAAAAGCAATGAAAGGAAAATTTGTGTGATCAATTGTAATCTCTGCTGCTTCATTTGGTCCTGAGTCTATATCAGGTATACATCACCCTTCTTATTTTCCAAAAGTTTAGATTTCCTTTCCATGCACCTAACCCTTCTGCTGAAATCACTACAGAGTCACTAGATGGTGACTTTCCTGATGGGATAAACAGACTGGAACCATATCTTTAATGGGTCTCAGCTTCTTATACCCTAAAGACCCTGAAAAATTCTGTCTTCGGATAAAATCTTTTCAGCTAAATGGATCATAGGAAACTGAGAGCTACCATCCTGGCCCACTTGGGCATGCCTTCCTGCTAGTAAGTTACTAGTCAATTATAGCAAGATTGAACTATAGAATTAACTTGAAATATGTGTTATAAAACTGAAATATAAGCAAAGATTGTAATATATACTTGAAGAACAAAATATATGATGTAAAACTATAATTTTCAGCTTGTAATCTGGGCTAAAACTACATATTATATTTGTTCATTCTCAGAAAAAGTTTTGGAAGAGAGAAGAAATCTATTGGATTTCTTCCTTTCTCTTTCTCTCTCTCTCTTTTTTTTTTTTTTAACTGGTGTAGAAATTAACAGAGATGACAGTGCGTCAGAGACTGCCTGGCATTTCAAAACACAGTAATTTAGCAATGTTTTTAAACTGAATGTAAATAAAAGGAGATTTCTAACTAGGACAATGAATTTGTAAAATACTATTAAAAAAAAAAGAAAAAAGTTATAACAAATTCGTTTCACAATAGAAACCTAAAGAAAAATTTTTAAGTTATGATAAAAAGTTAAACAAATCATGTCAGATATTTAGCAACTTCAGAGAAGACATCCAACCATCACATATTGAAAGTTTAACACCCTGGTATTTTAAACAGTTATTAGAAGAGAAAATGCATGTTTCTTTACATAAAGCAACTCACCAATGTGAAGAAAAAAAAAGGACTATCAAAAGATGCTTCCCCTTCATGGATCACAGCCTTGTGCTGGTGAAAGGGTTTCTGTAACTCAGTGAAGCTATGAGCTATGCCATGCAGCTCCACCCAAGATGAACAGATCATAATGGAGAGTTCTGACAAAATGTGGTCGACCGGAGGAGGGAATTGCAAACTATGCCAGTGTTCTTGCCACAAGAACTGTATGAACAATATGAAAAGGCAAAAATAAATGACACTGGGAGATGAGCACCCCAGGTTGGTAGGTGTCCAATAAGCTACTGGGGAAGAGCAGAGGGCAATTACTAAGAGCTCCAGAAAGATTGAATTGGGCCAAAACAGAAATGGCTCTCAGCTGTGGATGTGTCTGGGGGTGAAAGTAAAGTCCAATGTAGGAAAAGAACAATATTACATAGAATCTGGAATGCTAGGTCCATGAGTCATGGAGAATTTATTGTGGTCAAGGAAGAGAAGGCAAGAGTGAACATCAACATTTTAGGAATCAGTGCACTAAAATGGACCGGAAAGGGAGAATTTAATTCAGATGATGATATTATTTGATACTGTGGTCACGAATGCCTTAGAAGAAATAGAGTAGCCCTCATAGTCAAAAAATACAATCTGAAATTCACTACCTGTGTGTAATCTCAAAAAACAGAGAATGATTTCAGCTTATTTCCAAGGCAAATGATTCAACACCAGAGTAATCCAACACCAGTGTAACCCAACCACTAATGCTGAAGAAGTTGAAGTCAAATGATTCTGTGAAGACTTACAAGACCTTCTAGAACTAATACCGAGCAGTGATGTCCTTTCCATCATAGGGGATTGGAATGTAAAGAGAGGAAGTCAAGTGATACAAAGAATAGCAGGCAAGCTTGGACTTGGAGTACAAAGTGAAGCAGGACACAGGCTAACAGAGTTTTGTTAATAGAATACACTAGTCATAGCAAACACCCTCTTTCACAACACAAGAGACTATTCTACACATGAACATGACCAGATGGTTAATACATAATCAGACTGATATTCTTTGCAGCTGAAGATGGAGAGCTTCTATACAGTACAGCAAAAACAAGACCTGGAGCTGACTATTGTTCAGATCATCAACTCCTCAGTGCAAAAACAGGCTTATATTGAAGAAAGTAGGGAAGACCACTAGGCCATTCAGATATAACCTAATTCAAATTCCTCACGATTATATAGTAGAGGTGGCAAATAGATCCAAGGGATTAGATCTGGTAGACAGAGGGACCGAGGCTTGTAAAATTGTACAGGAGGCAGTGACAAAAACCATCCCCAATAAAGAGAAGTGCAATAAAACAAAGTGGTTTTTGAAGAGGCCTTACAAATAGCTGAGAAAATAAGAAAAATGAAAGGAAAAGGTCAAAGGGAAAAATATACCCAACTTAAGGCAGAGTTTCAGAAAACAGCAAGGAGAGATAAGAAAGCCCTCTTAAGTGAACATTGCTAAGATATAGAGGAAAATACTAGAAAGAGAAAGACTAGAGATTGCTTCAAGAAAGTTGGAGATATCAAGGGACCATTTTGTTTAAGGATGGACATGATAAAGGACAGAAACATT